>NC_045695.1:1594658-1623010 GCF_003331165.1 Xiphophorus hellerii | reverse complement strand
CGTTTTGCTGTTTCTGACTACGATGTGGTTTTGTTTTTCAAACTTTGGAAGTCCTACCAAATTTATACACAACGAATAGAAACCAATGAATTAGGTACAAAAAATAACTCAAGAAAATCTGTGTATGTATGAGAAAAGTAACTCTTCCATTCTCAAGAGTGTTTAGAGGAAAAAGTAAATAAAATGAATTGCAGGATCCAAATGCAGGAGGAGCCAAGCAGGTGAAAGTCAATAGTTGACTAAAGGAAATAAGAAAACTAAATCCAAAGGGATAAATCCAAAAAAATGTAGAAGAAGCGAAACAAGCTGGGGGCATACAGAGTGCTCAGTGGTAACTTGTACCAAATCATTTTTTTAAGTTTTACATTAACAATTAACTCAAAATTGAGGTGTTGCTCTTTTCACTTCATCATATTGAATTAGGATCACCATTTTCATATTAATCTTTTTAGCTTACCTTTCTTACAATGAGTTTACTATGCCTGCAAAACTCAAATATGAGTCTTTCTTTTCTTACACTTTTGTACTTCACAGCATTCTGAAATTGAGCTGTATATTGCAGCTTAAAAATTGAATCAAATTTCCTCTGTCTAAGGTGGCCTTAGTGTTTGTGTTTTTTTACATTAACATATATTCTGCAGTCTTGAGCAAACCCATTTTAAACAGTGCATGGAAACATCTGGTTTCAGCTGAGGGGCTTTCTGTCTCTGCAATGGGGTCTGTGGTCCTGACACAACAATCATGTCCTCAGCTGTGATGTATTTGTTTGTTGATAGACTGAGCAGTTTTTCCACAATGCAATAAAACGTATTTTCAGTCTGTGTTCAAAGCACTTTTTTGTTACTTTGGAAAACAAACAGAAAAGTACAAATCAAATTATAACAGAAGTTACCAGTGCCTCCCTCTGCTACACATGCTGTTTTATTGGTTTCTTTTGGTTATGACTAAATTCTCTCATTAAGTATGGATAGCAATATTTTTTTCTTCATAAGGTCTGGGAAAATGTTTCAATTTTTAGCTCATAAAGTGGCTCTCATTATGATCTGTTTTCGAAGGATTCTAAATGTTTCTGTGGCTTCACATGATGACAGAATATGGTGCAAGTACACCTAAAAAAAGAATATTGTGAAAAAGATCAACTTCTTTTTGCTTAAGTATAAATTATTTAATTACTAACCTTTGGGTGTCAGGATGTGCAGATTGTTGGTGGACCCAAATGCAGCAGGCAGAGGTGCAGAGCAGGTTTTGTTGAATTTAATGAACAAATGAAGAACAAAAACTTACAAACCAAAACCATGAAGAACACAAAGAACACAGGGACCAGAACTGAGCAAAATAGGAATCCAGAAAGATGACTGGGAATAGACGGGAAGATAGAGGGAGTAGACGAGAGAACCAGCAAGGAGTCACTGAGAATAAGGTGCTAACGTACTGAGAGGCTGAATGATGAACAAAAGAACCTGGGCTGATGAGCTACTGATTACAGTGTGAGTGAGAGTCCCGGGGGCCGACTGAAGAGAGGAAGAGACAGAGAAAGTGGCTCAGAGGTTGAGGTAGAGTACATAGGGGAGTAGGGAAATGAATCTAATGTCACGATCTATGTTTTCTGTGTATTTATTTAGAGTTTTCTGTGTCTTTGAGTCTCTGTGTTGTCCCGTCTCTCTTGATTATTCCAGTGTGTCTCGTTCCCTGATTACCTCCTGTGTATTTAGTGTCACCTGTGTCTCTGTCGGGTCCTTGTCGTATGCACCAGTCTGTCTTCCTGTCCTTCAGTTACCTGTTGCTACCGGCGTTGAGCCTTGGTTTCCGCTCAGCCTTGCTGCCAGTGTTTGAACTGTGTATTCTGGATTATTTTAACATTAAACCTTCATTACTCATCTTACCTGGGTCTACAAGCGTCTGCCTCACCTCCACCTCACACTGCACCTCATGACATCTAACTATAAAGCAAACTAAACATAGTTAAACTAGAGTAACTAAAAATAACTAGACACAAGAAATAAAGATAATAAACTACAATGACTATAAAAGGACTGAACTAAAGAAAAACAGAAACACAGCTGATCTAATTAAAGAAAAGGAACAAAGGAACAGAAATTAACTACACCCACTAAACAACCCAAGATTCTAACATTGGAAGCAGAAACAAAAAGAAAAAGTTCAGCATTTAGCAGTTCAGTTCAGTGGAACTAGGTCACCATTATTCTTCAAGAGTAGAAACTTAATTATTACTCTGGGAATACAGCCACGCTTTTATTACATTATTTTTTTTTTTTTTGAGAGAGAGAGAGAAGAAACATCTGGAGCCACATGGAAAACCTCTGTTAGTTCATCAGAACCAGGAGTATCTGACTGGGAGTCATCACAGCTCAGAGTAGTTAACCAGTGCCTCTGTGCTCCCTCTCCTTCCACCCAAATGGTGCATTCCTCTGGCAGATTAAGTCCATCCAGGTTATGTTTCCATCTTGGAGAATCCTTGGACCACGGTGATAATGTTTTCTCTGAGTTATTTAAAGGCCTGAAATGTTAATGTGACCCTTACAAAACTCAGCTTTTCCATGTTAGACTATGAAGTAGCAGGAAGATATTTTATACACAAAGATATTTGTGATCTTGTTGCAATGTTATAATTATAAAGAACAACTTAACCCTATCACTTACATTAAAGCAATAAAAACAATCCTACTGTAGCTCCCAGACAAGGTTCCATCTGAATCTTTGTTTCCATAGTGACCTCCCACCATTATGTCCCATTATTATGTAACAATGTAACGGTACCAGGGTTCCGGACTCGTCAGCAGCAGATGAAGCTGAAAAATGTATGGAAATAGCACACGGGCTACTCCAATTTCTCTCCGCTTATTTATTGAACAAACCAGCTCATTTAACTGTCAATCAGCCCAATTTATAGTTCAGTAATTTACTGTACATATTAGACATATTCCATCATTGACATAAACATCAACATTCGCTTTCCTTAAACCAAAATAATCAAATAACATCATATTTTGTCCCAATTCCCTCAGGTAACATGCACCTTCAATTCACTGTACCTTATATGCATATTTAATCACACACAGTGACATAATTTAATGGGCATGTATCTAAAGTTATTGTAAACTGGCATACTATATTAGAATTCAAACTACTTTAATCAAGTGAATGCATTACATCACAATTTAACCTTTCACCATTGTTTAAAACAACAAATAAACCCTGGAGCCTGATCTACATATCCCGCTATTATCTGCCGCTAGTGTGCTAACCAACTAGCATCACGGCATGTTAGCTACTCCCTCTAGCCACTGCTGGCTCCGAAATACAACAAAACTCTTCGATATCTTTACACTTTGACGCATTTCCTTAAAACATTTCTCGAACGGTACCAAATAATAAAAAAGTACTTTATTAAAACGAACTTGAAGGTTATTCTCACCTGAAAAATGGAAATGGAAATGAGCACAACGGGAGACGCAGTCTGTGTATACTCCAATTTCTCTCAGCTTATGAGAAAACGGCAGAGCAACAGGCAGCTCAGAGCCTCCATGCGCCACCTACTGGTGAAACACCATTACTACAACCCATCGTCAAAGAAATGCATGCTCCTTTTTCTATTGTGAGCACACACCCGTGGGCATCACACAGACAAACAGTTGATTATAGTCATAGGGAGTCAGAACTTAAAAAGACAATCCTTAAATATGTTTGAAATGTCTAGCTATAACATATGATGCTACATCTAAAACCAGAAGTTTACATACACCTTTCTTTTCTTACTATCTGAAGTTAAATCAGACCAGACTTCTTTTGTTTTATGCCACTTAGAATTACTAAAATATTTAAAATATTGTTGGAATTCCCTGTTGATTTAGTTTTATATAACATATTTAATGTAGGTACCTTCCCAGGTGTTAAAATCCTGAGTGAAAATGAATCCAAGCAAGTCTGGAGGTGAGCTGGGTTCTCATGTCTGTGCAGATCCATTAAACTGTCCTGTACTTTCATGACTAATTGTGGGAATATGGTTTAGTCTCTGGCCCAGATTTCAGTGGAAACCAGCCCCACCCACTGAAGTGGCTTGGAAACAAGGGCACCCCATATCCCCCGCTCCACAGCTGACTGTCATTACTCATGCAATTCCCAATTATCCCGATCTCACAAATTAACAGGTCATAAGATCTGGTGGAACCTCTGATCCAATTAACCAGACAGCTCTGCGCATGAATCAAGCTATGACTGCCACACATGATGAAAGCAGTTAGTCCAGAGCATATGGAGGAGTTTAGGATTCCTTACTGGTTATCACATTCCCCTCTGTCTACATAGCATGCAACTGAATGCAGCCAGAGCATGGCATAACAACAACGGCATGAGATAGGCAGAGGTCTTTTTCCAATCACTTTCAAATGCTGAGATTCCTCTACAGTCATTCCAGACTCACAATCTCGTTATATCTCGGAAAATCACAGAGGACGCCTTTCCAAAACCTTTACCACAAAAACCCAATTAGACTTTATTGGGATTTTATGTGCTGACCAACACAAAGCTATGAGTCATTGTGTAGTGCAAAGAAAATGCTGCGTTTTCTTACAGATAACAATCTAGCTATAATTGTGTATGTTACTTTTTTCACGTCCATTTACTAAATTATTCATCCCAGATGAACATATTTAGAATTGGGGTATGCTGTGTTTTTTTTTTTTTTTGTTTGTTTGTTTTTTGGCGTTCAAGCTGAGTCCCAGCAGATGTCTGGATGAAGGTGCTCTGATTGGTTGAAACTTCAAAAATGTCAATTTTAAGGCCTGACTGTAACACAGTAATGCTCAGTACAATACATAGTGCTGGCAGCATCATGCTGTGGGGAGAGAAGCTGGTTGGAGTTGATGGAGGTAAATCCAAGAGTCTTGGAAGAAACCCTGTTAGAGGCTGCAGAAGATTTGAGACCGGGGTGGAGGTTCACCTCCCAACATGACAAACGACCCTAAACACGTATCCATAGATACAATGAAATGGTTTGGATCAACACATATTCATGTGTTTGGATGGCCTAATCCAGACCTAAATCCATCTAAATCCTAAATCTATGGCGAACCTTGAATGTTGAGGCTGATGTTTAGATGCTCTTCATTCAATCTGACACTGAGCTTCAGGTGTTTTGGTCCTTTAACCATTGGGATGCTGGTTTGATTCCCCACTATGTCCATCTCAGTTACTTTGCCATTGTGACCTTGGGCAAGACATTCACCTATTTTACCTGCTGGTGGCGCTCAGAGGGGCCAGTGACGCCAATGGTATGGCAACCTTACTTCTGTCAGTCTGCCCCAGGGCAGCTGAGGCTGCAGTGTAGATCACCACCATCACTCTCTGAATGGGTCGATGAAGGATTGTAGTGTCAAATGCTTTGAAGTCCTCAGATTTGAAAAAGCTTTGCACAAGTATAGACCATTTACCACTAAACTCCTGCTGCTGATGTTTTCACATTGTGTCTTTGGCTATAGGCTGACATTAGCATGGTTGTTCTCTGCTTTGACATGACTTGATGATAATTGCACTACTAAAATTCTGTATCATTTGTTTCAAGTACAAGAAAAAAAATTCTGTCACATTTAACACATAGTGTTTTGCTTTGAACATCATAAATTGCAAGATGCTTTTGTTTCAGCTTCTCTCTTTTTTCCACTAAGACTTAGCTAAGCCCGGCAAGCAGAGGAGGTCGCATAATAGACAAGCAGCAAGGTGTGGCAGCCAATATTTTCCTGTCAAACATGGAATACATGCTTGACAATGTTTTTGTCTGGTAGAGAATGAAGTGTTAACCCCAAGTGAACAGAAAACACTGACTTAAAAATAATAGGAATTAACTGAAAAACAGGTGAGTGTCATCAACAAAAACACAAACATTTTTGAGTAGTTGCTCTTTGAAATCCAGCATGAATTCTATAAAATTTTATGAAAAATGTGGGCTCATCTAAAAGCATGAGCGCTGAAGTAGAACTGCATTCTGCACCTGATCTGGATCTCTCAGATGATTTTGAGTTATTTAAGACACAATAAACATTTTTTTGGACATTCTTTCATTTATTTAGTAAACACTATAAATATTTGGTTTACATTCCAGTGATAAATAAAGCTAAATCATTAGGTGAATGTTCACCGGAGTGTGCAAGTTTTCTACAACTGCAGCTGCTTCTTTAACCATTACAGAAGCATAACCATGTCACATAGCTTAGCATGGTGGAATCAAAAGAAGCACATGAATTTACAGTTTCTGTTTTGCTTTGGTGTCAGAGCACACATCACTAATCATTAAAGATGTCTCACAGTTTGCTTCTTGGAACTTGTAATTCATACAGCCATGCATCATGCAGAGATCTGAGAGCAGAAAAGACAGAAAAACAGCAGCTTCCCTCAAGTTGGTGACAATCTCAGATCTGTGTCAGTGGTGAAGAAAAGACTGAACTTTTTAAGGTTTGTTTCAGGAAATCCTTCTAAAAACATTTGAGCTGGACATTGCACCAATTTTCAACAACCATTCATGGCAAGTTTAAATCACAGTAGAAAAACTTTTTGTAACTCTGAAGGAAATATTTTAAATCTGTGAAAACTCTGAAAAACATTTATTATGCATTACGGACTTGACATGAAATATGGTTTGAATCGAATTTTCATAAATAAAACTGAAATGAGCCCAGTGGAATGAGAAGTGGGCGCTGCATTAGAAGTCAGAGGGGAGCAGCTGTCCAGGCAGGTGATGACAGATGAATTTTCTTCCTGTTGTGCTTCACAGGGTTTTATCAACTTTCTAACCAAACCTTAGTGTCTTGGATTAAATTAATCAAAGTCTAAAGTTTTTCTGACCACCACTCCATCTCCATCTGCCACTCCATTTTCTTCTCATTTGAGAACAACACTCCACATCTTCCATGAGGATAACTTCTTCACATTTCAACAGCTTATTGACCTGAAACAGTTTCTTCAATATAACCAATTAAAACAAGCCATCAATACATTATTAGACATCAATAATGCTAACCTTAGACAACTAGACCGCTTCAATGAAATTGCAAAGTTGCCAAAAACACTCTAAAAACTATATAAAATATAATGTCTTCAAGCAATTTTAATTCTGATCAATAAATGGGAAAAAAAAACTTTAGCATATAAAATAATCCATAGAACTCACCTCACACAGCACAGGATGCTCAGCATGGGACTTACACAATCAGACATTTCCACACACTGATTACCACCTCCACACATTCTGGCTCTGTCCACCAATACAAACAATCACCAAACTGTCTCAGATCTCTGGCCACAACATCCCATTATCCTCTCTGTCTGCTTACTTGGTAATCTAGAAGAACTGAACATTAAACTCCAAACAGACCCAAACCCACTGCTTGACTATCACCAAGGAAACAATACAGCTTATCTGGAAAAATAGGGAAAAAATTAGTACCTCACAATGGCTAGACTTTCTCACACAACATATATCAATGAATCAGCAACAAATAAGAATCAATTTGAATATTTCATTAAAATATATTCCATAATTCTACACCATTTCATTATCGGTGAATTAGTGCCACTGTGGAAACAAAGACCGGGGAATGAGAGAGTCTAATAAAGAGTGTTCTTCTAGTTATCCTTTATTTATTTCATTATTCATTTATTTCCTTTCCCTCTCTTTTCCACTTCTGCCCAAAACATCTGTGATCCTAGATTAATCAAATAATATTTCATTGTTTTTGTCGTGACACTATTGTGTTATTTTTCCGTGCTTTTCTTTTTTCTTAGTAATTCTTTTTTTAGTCACTTTTTATGTTATTTTTTGTTGTTTTACTTTTGTTGCTGTTATTCGTTCTCTTATCTGATTATTTATTTGTAGATCAATGCTTCTTTAGTTATTCTCTATGTTTGTTCTACTTACAGTAATTGCTGAATAAAAACAAACAAAAAACAAAGTAACTTGGATTCATTCTCAATGGAGATGAAGATTTTGAACTCTGAATGCAGAAGCTCGTTTTTTTCTCTAAGTCTGGATCTCACTGGGTCTTTAATCTGATTAAAAATAGTTGAAAAATGTTTTTCTCTCCTCTGTTGCCACATACCTGTTCAACCAGTGATTCCAGTAAAGTGAAGATTTAGTAGAATCTGCTGGTTAGATACCTTTTACATAGAAGACATACAACAATAATCTGTAGCTAGAATAGAGTAGAATATACTTTATTAATTCCCAAGTGAAATATATACATATACAGTACAGACCAAAAGTTCGGACACACCTTTTAATTCAATGAGTTTCCTTTATTTTCATGACTATTGACATTGTAGATTCACACTGAAGGCATCAAAACTATGAATAACACATGTGGAAATATGCACTAAACAAAAAAGTGTAAAACAACTGAAAATACCCCTTATATTCTAGTTTTCTTCAAAGTAGCAACCTTTTGCTGTGATTACTGCTTTGTACACACTCTGCATTTTCTTGATGAGCTTCAAGAGGTAGTCACCTGAAATGGTTTTCACTTCATAGGTCAACCTGCCCTGTCAGGTTAATAAGTGGGATTTCTTGCCTCATAAATAGTCATGAAAAAAAAGAAAACCATTGAATTAGAAGGTGTGTCCAAACATTTGGTCTGTACTGTATATATATATATATATATATATATATATATATATATATATATATGACATATATAAGTCATATATATGACTTATATGTTATAAGTCATAACATATATGACTTATGTTTAAGTCATATATATGACTTAAACATAAAATAAATAAAATTACAAGCATGTACACATAAATATGTTCGTCTATATAAAAAAAAATCACTAGATGAATCCAGAGTAAACCGGATTCAACAGTTAATGTTGGTTGGTTATTGTTTCAAAGAAGCATTTTATTTCCAATCAAATTGTTTTAACTAGCTTTTAGCTGATGGTTTTAAAGATTTGAAAGATTTAGTTTTCCAAAACATATGCATCTAATCATTCTGGTATTTAACAAACAAAAATAATTTTGGTAATCATAACTGAGTCTGTCAGTAGATGTTCAACATGAAAGAAGCTGCAATTACCACTGCAGACGTTAGTACCTTCAGGGACTGTTCCTTGGTTCCTGCTCACCTCTCATAGCCTAATCAAAGTGGCTGTCGAAAGAAAGCAGCACTTTATCTCAGATCAGCTCTCCTTCTTTAATCTTGATCAGTCAGAGCAGTCTCCCTGCAGCAAGCTCTGCTGCAGTTTTTCCTTCCGCTCCATCACTGTGACAACACAATTCAGGAGGAATGCCCATGAAGATGACATGCACAGAGCTGCTATTAGATAAGGATTGCTCAGCAGTTTGTTGACTGCAGTCAGACATCTAATAATCTGCATTACACTCTCATTGATGGCCTGTCATAATTGAACAAGCTTGCATGAAGAGCCACAGTGCCCCCTGCTGACAGGCATCACTTGTTCAAGGGTGGATTTTGTGCTTTGGGTAATTAAATAAAAATATGCTAAAAGCAGGACAAATTGATTTAGTCTGCACTGTTCATATAAAAAACACTCAACATGTTTTAGAGCCAAAACAGTTCTTAAAGAGAAGAAAACTATACATTATGATTCCTTTTGAATAGAATAGAATAGAATAGAATTTTCTGAAGAAATTTAAACAGGGCCTAACAAAGTAGGTTGGAACACAACATTCTGATGCTAAAAATTAGCATCAGTGCTAAGCTTAGGTAACATGCACCAAATAACAAGTGGAGAGTCACAAGCATTTTGACTAATATGGACTTACTCCATTCAGTATGTTAATATTAGTGTATAATCTAAAATGAGCCAAAATGTTAAGCCTAAATGCTGCCATCACTAGCATGCTGTCTTACTTTAACTTGTTCCATTCAGTATGCTAAACATAGCTAATAAATGAAATAAATAGCAAAAATGCTTATTTTAAGCACCACCTTGCTTAGCAAGTTATCTCTAACTGTAAAAGTTAATAAAAAGAAAAAAGGTAATAAAAAATCTTTGTTGTTAAGACCCTTAGTCTACATAAGCCCAATACAAACTATTTTGAAAAGTATAGGGCTTCAATCTAAATATAATCTTCAAAATGTATAGAAAACAACATGATCAAAGTTTTAAAAAAATAGTAATTAATTATTAAATCAGTTTTCACAGCTTTGTCAGAGAGCTTTTATCCATAACAGAACACAAATAGGAAAACATATCACACAGTTTAAATATGAGTCACAGTGTCCACGTCCATCTAGAGTTACAGGAAGGAAAAGGCTTTGTCCTTTTAATGAAAAGATCATAAAAAAGCTCTACAGTATTACTTAGGCTGTATGGTGATTTTACACTTCATGACTTCTCTAAGAATTGAAAAGCTCATATCAATACCAGACTTGAACTATTCCACATTTAATCCCATTGCAACCAAAAACTAAAAAAATTCATTGTGATTTCACATGATTGTTATTGCATCACTGTGGAACTGGAGGAAAATTATACTCAACTTTTCCTGTTTTTGATGGAAAAAAACATGAAAATAGTATTTTCTATTGATCACTCCCATAAAATCCTAATAAGATTAATAAAAGTTTTCATTTGGAACAGTGCAAATTGTGGACAAGTTCAAGGGGTGTAAAAACTTCAGCGAGTGATGGCGCACTTTAAGGAAGAGAGGTTTCATTTTGTGGGTCTAGGAAGCGGTCCAGCATCTTCTGGATGTTCTGGAAAGCATCTCTGCCAAGGTAGTCCACCTGTCCTGCCTCCCACATTCTGCGATGCTCTGCCTCTCTTTCTTCTGCCTGATGAAATGAAATGTGGCAGAAACAACAAAGGGTTATCAGGTTTTTTTTAATAGGCTTTGTTATGATTGAAAGAACAGAGTGTTTTCTGTGAAGAAAAAGCCCACTATTGGCTGACAACTATTGTGGAGGCTTATTATTTATCCCGTCATCTTTTTCTTTAGAGCAAAAGTACATGTTGTTTTCAGGAAGAAATAATCTGAAGTAAAGAATCTTTTCAACTCAATACAGTGTTTTCAGCTCATAAAAACTGAGAATCAATTAGACTGTTTCATGTCTTTCTTCAGTTTCAGTCACTAGCTCTGCTTGTCTAATTTCACTAGAGTCCAAACTGTACATTTGGCTCATAATTTATCCTGATTCAGGCAGTCTGTACTTGTACTACATTATGGTACAAAAACAGGTGATTTTGTATTAGTAATACAGTAAAAGATTGTTTGAGAGGCTGAGTTTTGTTTCTTTATTGATTAATAAACCCAATTTGCTCCCAAAAGTGATCAATTTCAATTCAACTGACCTGAACTGAATACAACTCAACTGATTTGATATTAACTGAATTAAACTTAATTGAACTGACTTGAACTAAACTCAGAATAATTGAATTGAATGAAACTGAACTGAATAGTATTGAACTGGGGCTGCACAGAGCTGAAGTTGGTAGAACTGTTGCCTTGCAACAAGAAGGTTCTGGATTCGATTCCCGGCCCGCGGTCTTTCTTCATGGAGTTTGCATGTTCTCCCTGTGCACGGTGGGTTCTCTCCGGGTACTCCGGCTTTCTCCCACAATCCAAAAACATGACTGTCAGGTTAACTGGTCTCTAAATGCTCCCTAAGTGTGTGTGCATGGTTGTTTGTCCTGTCTGTCTCTGTGTTGCCCTGAGACAGACTGGCGACCTGTCCAGGGTGTACGCTGCCTCTCGACCGAAACGTTCCCTGGAGCGGCACCAGCACCCCTCCTGACTCCATGAGGGACAAGGGTGTAAAGAAAATGGATGGATGGAAATGTCTGAAATTGTTTTGATTTGAGTTGAATTAAAATAAACTAAATTGAACTGAATTCAAATGGATTAGATTAAACTTGACTGAATTGAACTGAAATGAAATTAATTGAGTTGAGTTGAAAAGATACAAAGATATAAAATGGACCTGCATGTCCAGTAACCATCTCGGGAAGACTTCAGTTGTGAAATATTGGAAAGTAAACTAAGTTTCCATACCGGCTGAGCGTCTTCATCTGCAGTGCCTTTCCTGTCCTCTGACGCTTCTGCTCCAGCTCCAGGGGGGTCACTGACCTCTGCTGTCTCTGTTGATGGAGACTCTTTCTCCAGGACTGGTGATTCCTGCACTGGAGTTCTGTCTGTGCGGGGAGCCTTCAGATATTGAAGCCTTGTTACTAATCAATGCACTTAAAATCTAACAAATCTCACATAAAATGGAAATTGAAATGAACTGAGAGTGACATAAATTTGATGTAGCTCAGAGCACCATACAGATAACAGACTGTGTGTTACTGCAGGAAGATTGTAGGAAACACAGTGAAGCAGAGATCCTGATCTGCTGGAACTAACAAGAGCCACTTGGCCTGTCTAATAAGCAGCCATCATAATTACCATGATATATTCCAAACATAAGTAGCTATGCTAATATGGCCTTTCATTCTGCTAATTAATAGTTTTATCAACAAATATTTTAATGACTACTCACAGAAAGAGCATGAAATTAAACAGAGTCAAAGGAAATGAAGTGCTCTCATTTCAGCTTCTCTCTTTTCTACCAAGATCCCTGGAGGTCACATTCATCAGGACTTAGTCCCGTGTTTTTCACACTCATCGGCTTTTCGTCATAGAGTCTTTTCTGAGCTACACCTTTTCAGTTATGTGTCAATTTTAATAGTTTTGGCTATTTGCATGTCAGCAACTCAAAGCAAAGAGACATTTGGATGTACTGAACAAGACTTGTTGAAGTTCAAAGTGAGAATAAGAGAAATTGAACACCTAATTCGAATTCAGTTCAGTTTATTTATAAAGCTCCAACTCAAAACGAATCGTCGTCTTAATGCACTTTACAAAAAATATTTCAATTCAACCATACATATAACCCAAGCATCAAGCAGTACAGTAATTAAATATCTCTGAGGTTTTCAGAGCAATAGCTGTGTGTGTAAAAATGTCTTATGTTATTTTAATATTTTTAAACAGTTTTTTAATGATATAGCAATCAGAATTGTTGTTTGAGTGTCAAAAAGAAGCTTTACAGTTTTACTTTCACAAACAAATACAGCTTTTGCTGTAATACTCAACCTGATAAATATTTGATAAATACAAAACCTATCTTTCATAAATGAAAGAAACCCAAGTGCTTGTCTGTGGTGTGTTGTTGTTTTCTCTCAAAGAGCTTTAAAAACCCCGGGGGAATTTTAAATTTAATCATTCCACCATCTACCCTGTTAAAAAACGTCAATATGGTTAAATTTAATCTTTTACTGAATATATAGGAGCTCTGGTAGTTAATGGAATTTTTGAATAACTGCATAATCTGTGAGCGACCAGTTCAAGATGTGTCAAAGTTGACTTTTACTCCACTTATACTGACTTTGGAAGTTTTCAAATCAGATTGAAGTTTTCATTCAGTGAATACAGATTCTTCTAGTGTTTTTCAGAGTTGATGCAGGTCAATAACACAGAGCTTTCATCTTACCATCATCTCTTCGGTGTGAGAGTGAAGACTGTTGGAGGATGGAGAAAAATGTGCAAGCAGTGAACTGGAGCTGTCCAAGTTTCCTGTAAATGGCACTTTGACCTCTTGTTCTTGGATCTGCAGAATAAAGAAAGCTTGTTGTAACGTCATGTTGGCATGGAAAATCAGAGTCATGTTCTGAGTTCTCTGCCACTCTGGATGTTCACAGCAGCCTCAGTGGAGAAACACTTCAGAGTTTAGGGGTAGAAAGCTGCCAGCCAAGGACAACCAAAACACTCAGAGTCAAAAGTTACTTTTTCTACAAACCACATCTACTGCTGGGTGTTCTGAATATTTCCTTTATGAATATGTTTTACAGTCACAATGTGAAGGAAAAATTTAGTAGCAAAGTTTAAATAAATTTAAATGTACACTTTATGATGTTTTTATTAAAGGTTTGCACTCAGTTGCAGCTCAACAGGATATATGCTCTTCTGACCCTTCTCAAATAAGTGAAGAACAGGGCGTTCAGCAGTTAGAAATGTGAGACATGGCTAAGGTGATAAGCCTGTTTGTTGAAGTTCAGTTACTAGTATCTGTTTAGAAATCAGCAGAGAGGCTTTTTGGAAAAACGCCTTACGTTGAGCTGTGAATGTGTATGCAACTCTGCTCCACTGGAACTGATAGATAAGTAACTCATAGATTTTAACCTGACACTTGAGCCAGGGGGTGTGACTAAGTAATGTGTGATGTATCCTATGTAAATGAGGGGACGTTCAGCCCCAAGTCAGAACTCATCCGATTCTCACTGAGATGTGAGCTTTGTATGTTTTCTCCATTTGCAAATGTTAATTAAAGCTGTGTTTGTTCTCTTTTAAAGCTGAAGTTTGGTCTCGAATTTTGTGCAACTTAACAACAAGATATGTAGGTGATTTTACTGGAATTTTCTACAAAGTAGTAGTAGTTTCATTGTGAAGTGGAATGAAATATGAAACATGACTACCAGATTCTCAGATAGTATTTTACAGCAAAACATTGAAAAGAGGATCTGTTTAGGATGGAGTCTTGCTGGAAGCTGAACCTCCACCCTATGCTGCAGTCTTCTCAATATTTCTCAGTGTTTCAGTAGATTAACATTTTTCCACATCACACATATCATGTGATCAACAACCAAATGTTGTTCGGTTGTAGTGGCAGAAAAGACAAAGAAGACGACAGGCAAGTTTTTTTTTAACTAAGCACATAATTGTGTTTCTTATTAAATGGAAATATTGCAATTGCAAACAAATAAAGAAATGGGCAAAATGCATAAAAGAAAAGAGCTGAGCAATAAACCAGTAAACCTTTCAGTACCTGTTGTTTGGGTCTTCTTGGAGTGCGCTGAGTGTCTGGAGCAGAAGGTGTCTGACTGTGATATTCCTTCCACCACAGAGACTCAAACTGCTCCAGACTCTGTGAGTGGCAGCCGTCCCTCTGTGGGCTCCACGGCTTCACGGCTCCTGCAAAGTGGACTATCTTTGCCTGGTGGCCGAACCTGCAGGAAGAACAGCAACATGTTCAATACATTAGTCAGTGGGCAGCAGAATTGGAGTCACACGGTTAGCCAGAAGTCATTTTTTTCCCATATTTTCACAATCACTCAAAGTTCAGGCTGCACCTAAAGAAAGAAATACTAAAGTTTTGTTACAACTAATAAGAGCAGTGTCATAACATCCCCACTCACTTTGTTATTGCTTAAAACTGTATTTATTTCAATAACTCAACACATATAGATGGACGTTTTCAATCCTATATATCTCGTATACATCTATATATTTTGAGGATATTCTACCTGAAACTAATAAAACATGACATTTTTGGTCATTTCTAAAAATTATTTTTACTTTTTGAGTTTTAAAAACTTGGAATGCAAATTAATATATTAGGGGTTATTGCAATAGCATCCAGGTGGCATATTGTGCTTCCTTGAACAGGTTAGGATGAGTCTATAAGTTATAAAAAAAACATGTTTATTGCATTTTTGGACAAAATAATTCTTTGATAATGAGATTTTAATCTGGTCAGTTCTGTCAATTTTGATCGCCTTCCAGAATAAGACTCTTGTCATTTTAAATCCAAATAAGCTGCTGGCCACGCCCCCAACTCAACATTTACATTGCCACAAATGTGCAACTATACAGCAGTACATCTTTGAAGAGCAAAAGTTGAGTGTCCTGTACAACCAACAAGCATGTAGAAAGTGATTTCTGGATGGTAAGTCAACAACAAAACACTTGCATTTTCCAGCAGCCATTATGTTCCAGATGTTTTTGAAATGGCTCTGAAATGTTTTCCAGACACCAAGGAAACATTAAATTATGGTTAAAACCATCTACGTTCCCAGGGAAGTTTTATAACAGTCAAGTTTGTTGCTGACACACTCACTGTTGGAAAGCAGGGAGGTAGGTGTACACAGAGCTGGCACACAGGTTGTAGATGAATGGCAGGTGTTTACTGATGTCTTCCACACTCCAACTGCTGAAGAATGAATTTAGGAGGCCCTGATCTCCTCCTGATAATATATAAGAAAAAGAAATTAGTGAAATATAAATTTGTTCTTACTTGACAGATTTGTCTCTCTGATCGCTGCGATTTGGGGTAAAAGGAGAAGGAATCTCAGCTCATCCTATCAGGGTGATTATCATATTAATCCCACTTCCAGCTGACTGAAACAAATCCAGGTTTTATTGCAATGGTGATAGACAGCTGGAAAATCTGATAAGACATTTAAGTGTACATTTAAGTAATGAATGAATCATGTTACTTCATAAGATCTCCCTTGACTTTACATTAGCGTATTCAGTTGAGACATCTGTCCTCAAAGCAATCAGCCTTCTGCTTTTTTCTTGCCTGCAGCCCAAATATGTTGTGATGCATTACCATCAAAGCTGCCGTGTTGCAGGGCGAGATCCAGCAGGCTGGTGTAGGTGATCTTGGACGGTCTGAAGACAAACACGCCAGAATTAAAGCAGTCGGGCCAGCCAGGGTCAGGAGCAGCTGACAACTCGTCCCGTTGGAACAACTCGTCCACATTGCACAAGACCTGAGAAGGGACAGTGTGGAAAAATTTTAAATTTTACTCTATGGTTTCATTCATAACTGAGTAAAAACTGTTGGACCACCCGTGAAGTTGTCAGCTAGATTCCAGATTCTCTGGTGCTGAAATTAAAAAGCTCCTTGATGGTAAGGCCCAGGGGATGAATGGATGGATCAGATTTTCCTGGAGTTCCTTAAGCTGTTGTAGGGTTGTGTTGCAACTCAGCAATATTGCGTGGACATCGGGGGCAGTTGCCCTTGAGTGGGGACCTCCATTTCTGTTTATAACATTTATGGACAGAATTTCTGGGCACAGCTCAGGTGTTGAGAGGATCTCTTTCGGTGGCCTAAGAATCATGTCTGATTTTTGCATACGATGTGGCCTATTAGCTTCATTGGGTTGTGTTCTCTGAAGTGGTTTGTACTAGAGTGTGAGGCAACTGGGATGAGGACCAGTGCCTCCAAATCAAGGCCATGGTTTAGAGCCAGAGAAGAGTAGAGTACCTTCTTGGGGTCCAGGTAGGGGTCCTGGCCCAAGTGAAGAAGATTGGAAAAGGAGATTGATAGACAGATTGGCGCAGCATCTGCAGTGTGAAATGTGTTTCCTCTGCTGCTGCTTCTCCATGTCAAGAGGAATCAGTTGAGGTTTAGGATGCCTTCTGAGCACATCCCACTGTGAGGAGACCCAGAACACACGGGCTGGTCTCAGTCACTTCACCAGAAGGAGTTGGTGAAGTGGCTGTGGGTTCTTCAGTCGAGAACTTCAAAGGAGACACAAATATTACTGACCACAGTAAACATTGCATGTCCATGTATGACCTCAGGAACCTTGTATTTACTCAGCTTGGCCTTTAAACATGCCTGCAGCCTGCAGCACACATTTTCACTGACTTCACAAGCCGAGAAATCACAAGAACAAAGTGCAGCTGAACATGTCAGGGTTCATATGTTGGAGATAAGCAGGAGGTCAGAAGAGAAGCAAATGAAGACTACCAGATTGATGTGTGTTGACTCATGACCTAACTGCATTGTACTATAACTAGGATCAATTGGAATTGATCTACTTGACTTGAAATCTGTTTGTATCAAACCAGTTGTATCAACTGGTCATTATCTGTTTGTAGATTAAACAGACCTAATTTTCTGAAGTCACGTGATGTGAATAGGTGCTATATAAATGAACTGAATTGAATTGTGACACTTATTCATCTATCCATCATGCATCCATCATCTCTTGCTTATCCAAGATTGGGTTATGGGGATGATCCAGGATGATAACCTAGATATCAGAATCAGAATGCTTTTATTGATATTGTACAGAAGCACAACAAAATTTGTTTCAGTACAGAACAAGGAAGACAGGGTGCATGTGCCCGCTCCCCTAGGGCACTGCCCTTTATGTTCATCCCTTTACCGTGGAAAGGATTCCTGAAAGTCTTCCAACTTTTCATGTACCAATATTTCATGCACCAGCGAAACACAAGGCAGACTGAACCCCCTAAAGTGGAATATTCCTATTAAACTCACCAGTGTATCAGCATCCAGGAAGACACATTTGTTGTACTGAGTCAGATTCCAGCAGTGGAGTTTAGTGAAGGTGACGCCAAGCTCAGGACGTCCCAGCATGGACAGATGGAGTTGGTCCTCGCTGTTCTTCACATCCACAGTGATGATCTCATCAAAGACGTTCTCAAGGACTTTTCTGCTCAAAAGGAGTTCAATTAGTCAGAAAGTAAATTGTAACTCATTGCAAAGTACTATTTGAATTACATGGCCTCTCTGTTTCAAAGGTATACGTTTATTTTGTTCTTTAAGTTCTAAAAACACAATGTGTTACCAAACTCAGTGAGTAAACCAGCTGCTTAGTTTCATATCCAAGGCATAAAAAGGCTCATTGAATTTTTTTTTTTCATTTCTTTAAAGGGATAATGTTATGTATTTTCAGGCACATAGTGTCTTTTTTATAGCACAATCAAATACAACCTTCAGTTGTTATAAAAATGATATATACATAAGAGAAATTTGACTTCGTAATTTAACACCTTGATATTGTGCCTCTGTGTCTTTAAGAAACTCTTGCTCTTTCTGTTATGATGCCTTCAGGAAGTCACCATATCATCGCTTCTCCATTAACCCTTTAATACCTTGTAACTCATATAATTAGCTCAGCTGATGTGCATGTGATGGCCAAATCCATGGCCACACTCTGATGTTGGTAACTCTTTTTTTATGCACAGTTTATTTTTTCATACAAACACAACAACACTTTAGTTTCAATAAAAACATTTATTAGTTGATTTGAATGCATTTATTCTATTTGTTAGCGCGCAGTTGTATTTATATCAACTTAAAGTTAATTTTGTTTGCTTAAGATTAATTCTGTTTGTTTTCCCACCGGTTCTTACCTGCCTTGGAGTTTGCCAGACAAAGGATGGGGGCCAGGGCTCAGCAGGCTTAAATGCTGATTGGACTGCACCACTAGTTCCTGCTGGCAGGGGGAATTTGTAGTTTCTTTGTTTAGATACGTTTTGTATTTAAGTAAATATTAGTATTTAAAGTTTAATATTTTTGATTTTCAGTTTTGGGTCTTTAGTTTAGCCAAACTTAGCTGTACTGTTATTTGTTTTTGTGTTATTTGTATATTAGCTGCCCAGTAGTACTGCCTGAAGTTGGGAAGAGCAAGTCCACCCTCATAAGTTGGGGACTGCAACACTGATTTACGAAGTCTGGCAGGTCTTTTAAGCCATAAGAATTTAGATATTTTCCTTTCCAACTTGTCAAAAAGGTCTTTGTAATTAGTATAGGAACATGTTGGAAAAGGTAGAAAAATGTGGGTAAAATTACCATTTTAACCAGGTTCACCCGTCCCAACAAAGATAATGGTAATAGGGACCATCTGTCGAAATCTTTCTCCATGTTCTCTAGCAACGGTGAAAAATTCTTATTCATCAAGTTAGACATAGAACAGACAAATATCCCTAAAGTTTTTGTGTTATTTGTAATTGTATTCTGTTTATTTACCCCTATTGTGTCTTAATTGGTCTGATCAGCCAGTATATAACCCCTGTGTGTCATTTCTTTGTTAGGTCAGTTATGTTTGTTTGTTCAGCCAGTTTGTTTACATTTTTTGCCTGAGTTCAGTTTTGTTTCTTTGACCTCTTTTATGAACTCAGTTTATCTTTTGTTATTTATAATCTTTGGGTTAAAATAAAAAACCCTATTTTTCTAATATGTCCTGTGACTCCTCCTGTTTTTAACTCGGTTCATCACAGTGCAGCTCCACCAGGTGTTTGCTAATTGCTGCTGGCTAGTCTGAAGGAGCTGAGTAGAAGAGTTGTGGGGACGGCTGCTGTGAGACCGAAAGCTCGGAAATTTGAAAACTGCAGCTCCAAGGAGGATCTTCATTGTCAAAGGCCACCCTGGCATTTTGCACAGCTGAATGGTTGCCACATTAGATTAAAGGATTTCTCAAACATGGATGAAAGAATCAAAGAAACACTTTAGGTATGTTTTTGACATGATGCTCAGAAAAAGACGATTTTAATGTTTTTATTGGAATTTTCTGTTTTGAAATTGGAAAATTGTGGTATTTTTTGTATTGAATTCTACGATAGGTTTGAGTTCATCTTGGACATATACAGAATTATTATTGGAACTCAACGTCAGAAAGAAATGAGTCCCCAACCTTGACTGTTCAGAGATGTTTGGGGTCACCATGACGACTATGTGGCGAGTTGTTCCATACCGTCGCAAACTTCTGGCCACCACTGTCGCCCCCTGGCAGTAGGAGTCTGAGGTGGCCAGGGTAACGAAAGCCTCACCAGCTGCACACAGAATGGAGACAAAAGAATTAATAGTGCAGTTATCTCAAGGTTTATCCATCAAATAGATAAAAGAACTAAACTCTATGGATTGTTTGTTCTGAGTTTCTCTGTGTTGTTCTATTATGGACCAGCTGTAGCAGGTGTGTGGCTGCAGCTCCATAATCCTGGCCTGCAGCTTGATATGGAGGCATGTAACCTTATGTCTGAGGACAGTGTTAGATTTCACTTGGCTCCCTTTTTGATTCGAACCAGAAGAAGCAGAGAGTCTGTTCTCATTTCAAACAAGCCACCCAATCACAATTGTTAATAATTCAACATCACAGAGAGACTATCACAGTTGGAGCAAAAGAGCAGTGAGCAGAAAACATGCAGCAGCTTATCAAAGCATTTGTTTTATTTATTGTGCATCTTGAAACATGCTGAGCCCACTAGCGGGAGGATATTTGAAGAATCTGACGTTAAATCCATGATGGAATCCATAGATCCCATCATTTATATGAAAAGTAGGTTCCTACCTGACATTCTTGTCTTCAGTCAGTTCCAAATCCTGGAGGTTACTTTTCCACAGGGGAGGTGAGGAGCAAACTACGCCTTGCATGCTGCCGGTCGTTCAGCGGTGACATCAGAACAGTCGACGGCGAGGGTGTACTGGTGCACCAGCTGGATCTGGGACACTTCCTAAATCCTCACTGTGAGCATAATCTGCCACAGTGATGTGGAGTCACACGTCAGGCTGCTTTTAATGGTCGAATAAATCAGGAAGCAGAGGCCTTGCTGCTTCCATCCTCTGATGTGTTTGTCCAACTGGTCATTCAACTAGCAGGAAAGGGGGCTTGACAACAAGGGTTGTGCAACAGCACAATCTCTTACTCTGCTGATAACCCACTCAGGAGAGCGTTGCTTTTCACTTTCCACATCAGCCATGTGCAAATAACCTATAACCACTGCAATGCATGAGTCTCAAACATTCACTGCCTTGCAACAGGATTTACTCCTCTTGAACCTTTTCTTGTTTTATTACATAAAAAATCCCAATTTTGCAGGAATCTTCCACCAGATTGCATAAAAAGCAACTGTTCATATCCTTCTTTGTTCTGGATTTTGACTAAGCCATTCTAACACAATGAATGTGCTTTGAGCTCAGTCATTTCTTTGAAGGGAATGGATTTGGAGCAACCCAAACCCCAGCCTCAGGTATTTTGAAACCTCAAACAGGTTTGGCTTCATCTGCCTTCTTCTCAAACTGAGCAGCTTCTTTGTTCCTTCTGAAGAAAAGCATTTCCACAGCATGATTCTGCCTTCACCATGGTTCACAGTGGGGATGGTGTGTTAAGGCTAATGTCAGTTTTCTGTCTTCTTGGATACAGATCAAAATCACTTAATTACTTATTGACAATCCTATGTATCATCTTATTGCACTGTTATGCAACAACTGAGAGTCTTCAGTCAGAGGCTTCTTCAGAACTACTGTAATACACAGACTGCTAAAGGAAATCCTTCTTTCCACAGCCATCAGCATCTGCAACAACTTTTGAAGAAACTTGGATAAAATGGGTTAAGACATTTATTTTTCTTTTGAGTTAATACAGTATTTTTTTATTATTATTGTATTTCCTAATTGAACAAAACCAATTAGGTTATTGTACAGTTTAAATAGCCAAGTGGAGAGGAACTCTGCTGTGAAGGTGTTTGTTACCTCTGACCTTTATCTCAAGATATAAATGCTCTTTGACCGAATAACATGAGTATTTATAAATAGAACTTATTCTACACACCTTTAACAAACTGCAGCACATGTTTTAGCCTGATGACAGCTGTTGGTGGGAAGCCAGAATAACTAAATTTAGCTCAGACAGCAAAAACTCAAAGACAGCTTTGTAATTTAAATCTGGCCAATAAGACAAGACTTCTACTGATCTTCAGTGTTACACTTAAATATTTCAGGTATTGTGGCTTTTCCCCTAGATTCTCTGTTGAGTATAGTTCTGTCAGATTTAAATAAGGAAGCTACAAAAAACAGACAGGAATAAACGACAGATAGATTCTGATAACTGGATAAAAGAAAAATAGAAAACATTTTCATTTTTTCATTCTTTTTACACATTGACCTGGAAAATATGGAAATCAAATTCTAGACTTTGCAAGATGAGTACAAATCCTGTGTATTTAGTTTCATTCATCAGCTGACCTGCACTTGCTGAAGAATATCCCCAAATCATGATACGTTCACCACCATGATAGACTAATGTTCCAACAAATCCTTTACAAAACAACTGCAGCCATACTGTTAATACATCACATTAGAGTAAAAGCAGAATACAAATGCATTCCATATTTTTAAGAATATTAGAGCAAAAAAAATTTGGCGTTCTTTTGTATTATTTTCCTTCTACTTTACAGTAATGTATTACTTTGTGATGATCTGTCACTCCCAGAAAAATAAATGAAGGTTTGCTGTAAGTGACAAACTATGAAAATGTCCAAGTTAAACTGCAGGCCCACTGTAAAAAGATATCACAAAATTACTGAAGCCTTTAAATAATTTTTTATTATTTTGGCAGTAAAAAAGTTTCATTGTGGCTAAAACTCAGAGATCATTTCATCAAAGTACAACTCGGGGTATTTTTGGGCTTGTACTAACAGAAGTAAACAACACCAAAATAGTGTACAATAACACTTTATTAAAATCATGTACACACCAAAAATCCTATGACAAATCATGCATTTAGTATTCCAGTAACAGACCTGCACAATGTCGATGTAGCTAAAACAGACATATGCTTAAAATAACAAAACACACTTCAAACTGATGGTAGAAGCTGACAGAACAAGTCATAGAACTCAAATCTAAAGGAGTGGATTATTTACAGCACATAGAAATGCAGCTTGTTTTTGTATTTCATCATTCAGACGTTCCTGCAACAACACGTCCTTGTCTATCAAATTAAAAGGCGCCAAACACAGACAGCAGCAACCGCTCAATGAAAAGAGAAGAGATAAGATTCAACAAAGAAGTGGAACCTCAGCGCGCGGTGATGTTTTATATGAATCAGCAGAACCAAAAAGGACTAAGCTAAAGCATTTATATTGTATATCAAAGGCATAATAAACAGATATCCAACTCTGAGATAAAAAACATAATTTTTTAGGTATCAGTACTTAATTTTTCAACTAAAAAACAAGAAAACAATCCTTTAAAAATGGCCTTTAGCATTATGTCTTTGGTGCAGCAAAGATGTTAGCGACTAGCTAACTGGCTGCTAGTTAGTCTGGCTATTAACATGTTAGCAGCTAGTTAGTCAGCTTAACCAAGCAGCTACTCTACAGGTCTAGTTTGGTGTGTGAAAATCCATCAGGAAAACAGTGTAAACGGTTTAGAAAAGAAAAACTAAGCTAAACAGAGTGCAGCATTAGAACTAGGGCTAGTAATTTCAAACAGTTCAGAAATAATTAACTTCTACAGCTAGGAAATAAAGCAGCTCATCATAACAAGAAAGTTTCTTGCCATTTAGATACAAGGTCGCAACAATGAAACACTTTGAGGAATAAGACTTATTTCTCATTATAACCAGAAAGTTTCTTGTTTTAAGGAGATACTGCAGCTTTATTTATATTCCAGCTTTAGCAGCTAAGTGCTTCCGTAAAACAGTACAAAGCTCTGTTGCAGCTTTCTGTGTTTTTCTAAAGGTCCCTCACAAATACAAAATTCAATTCTGTACATTTACTATTTGCACTTTCAATTAGCCCTTGGTTACACGACAATCAGTTTACATTAAAGCTCCTTCAGCCATCAGCATGGCTGAAGGAGCCATGCTGATAAAACATAAAACAGCTACATAAAACACTTATGACCAGTGTCTTATAAAACTAAAAACATCTCTCAGTGGCCAACTAGAAGATTCTGACTCATTGTGGGCTGACCAGGACAGTGGCTGAGATTACTTCTGTTTTCCTCATCTTTGAATTATTTGGGAGGTGAGATTAGATACTCCACAGTAAACAGAAGCCAACGCCACAAGCGTCCTTTCCTGATGGGTACAAGGTTTTTATGGAAGATACTGGAGCAAACAGATTTCCTGCAGTGACTCATTACATGAAACCAACAGGTTTACAAACATGAAAAAGACAAAAATGAAGTTTACAAGAGTAACATAAAGTCAAAAACACATCAACAAAAAATTATATTCTGACTGTTGCTGAAGCTCAGAGTAAGATAAGCTGGCTGTCATTTTGTTCTGGATGTGTTGGTGGAACTTGTGGCTCTTTTCTGTACCAAAGACGTCTTGAGGCTGTTGGCTGAAAAGTCGGATCAAGTTCTGGTTCAGGATCTAGTTGTTCCGGAGCAGGTTGCTAAAAACTAAAAAGCAAAAAAGAAAAAGAAAAATTAATCACAAAGGCTACTGGTGAACAGTAGGTATCAGACTGCTCACACTCAAACTGTGTTTTCCACTTTACTCATTCCATATCTTTCACTAGATGATGAGTTAGTTAGTTTCCTCCAGTTCTTGCCATTGGTGTCAAGGCAGGTTTTCTTTTTTTAGGTGGAATTATTGGTATTGTAACAGAACTTCGAGAAGTTCAAGTAGAACACACACACACAAAAAGGCTTAGATCTAATAACTGCCACACAAACACAATAAACCAAATTAGCATTTGATCCAAAAAACCTTTAGGATATTCTGCTAATGTGGCCTTGTTATGCTAAAGATCAAAAGTTGTTTTTGGAACAACGTGTCCTTTAAGTGCAATTGTTTCCTCAATAAAAAGCAGGAAACACCTCCCACAATGCATCTTCTTTAACTATTTGAAATGAAAAAAGTAATATTTAATTTTTCTTATTGACTGTCTAATACAATGTTTCCAAGATAATCTCTGATTGGTTGATTAGGCCTCATGGTTTAGGTTATATAAATGCTGATTCAAACTGACAAGACAAAATATGAATAAGAATCCATAAACTGTCTACTACAGTTAGTTTCTACAAAAGCAGCAAAAATGCTTTTACAAAATTTGGTCCTGGAGTGATCCAACATGGAGTCACTAAATGACCTTCAGGTCCACTTCACACATTAGGTGAGGAGATTTTTACTGTCAGCCAAACTACAAATGTCACAGAGCACCTCAATAGTTTGGGTCAAAAGCCGTCTGGGAAAGATCCGAAACTCTGACCTTCAATCAGTGTTGTGGTCAGTGTGGTCCACTGACCACTAGGGGGTCCTCCTACTGGAGGACCACCTTTGCTTCTCTTTGTTTGGCAGGCCTGCTGTCACACCTGGAACCACTTCCTCCTCCTTAGGGAGCTGCAGGAAATCTTCAGTGATCCAGTTTTTCCCCTGGGTATTTTTGTGTGACATGGCGACTGGAACCCACCGGTTCAGAGTTGCTTTAGAACCATAATAAATGGAACATTGACCAACATATTTGAAGTGCATGATGATTTTGATGATCATCAAAATGTAATGTTTGTTTCTGGTTTCTTAGTTGTTGACTGTATGCTGTTTTTATGACTTCTGCATGTTTTGCATATTAGTGTTTAAATGGGGAGTTTCCTTTGACTAATTTCTTTCCTGTTTTGTGGTCAGTCAGGGAGTTTAGTAGTTTTAGTTTTAGTTTTTTGTTTAGACGAGTGATTTTGTTTTCTCAGCTGTAATGGGATGGATTTTGTTGGTTTTGTCTTAGAAACCCAGAACAAGGCCACAAGGTAAAGATTCTCCTTTGAACTGTCTCTCCCAGTCATGGAAATTTTCTTCTCAGATAGCTTCCTCTTTTGTTTCTTTACATAATTAATCACTAAAGGGTAGAATTTACAGTAGTTGTTAAAATAATCCTAGATTATATGTAATTATTTGATTTTAAATAAATCTTTTTTTTTATTTATGTTTAGTTTATTTCACAAGTCCTGCCTTGGCATACTGAACAAAGAAGCTGGTTGCCTATATCTGCCAGGGCAATTTTTGCCCTTCAAAAAGCATATTTCCCTAACTATGTGACTGACTTCGTTAGATCAGGGTTGCCTCTGGCACCAAAGCAGACTAGTTGCATTATGAATATAACCTTTTGTGAAATATGATCTTTGGCCTTCTGGATAATGTATAATTGAAGGTGGATGTGTTTGTGGATAGAAACCACTATATGAACTCTAGAACCAATATTGGTCAAATCTACACTATGTGATACGTTAGGAGTTCTTGACAATGTGGGAATCCACAGTTACTCACTCTGGTTGTCTCCTGGATTAGACTGACCTCCTTGGTGACCTTTCTCTGGATCTGCACCTGAACAAGTCAAACTCTCATTAGGACCAGGATGTCGCTGTGATCCAGCAGCTTCCACCATGTGTGAAGAAATGCAGAGGAGAACACCACTGACCTCCCTGCAGCTTGAAGCAGAGCTTCTTCTTCTGATAAGCAAAGTAACTGGACGCGGCTCCCACCAGAGCGACACCTACAGCACTAATGATTCCTGCAAGTGGTCCAGAACCTGCAGCAACAGAGAAAAATGTTTGGTTAAGATTCCATTCATCTTAAACAATTTGACATAATTTATAAATTTTTGCTTTAATAAGAACTGAAAAAACTGAGATAGCATAATAAAAATTGTATTCACCTTCTTCATTTCATTGAAAAAGTGGAATAAAATAATAGTTTCACAACTAAACGTTTTCTTGGGGGTTCAATCTTGCAGTGACGCAAGTTATCCACAAGAGGGAAGTAAATATAGTACTAAAACCAGGAAGTGAGCAGTCCCAGGCTGCAGGGCATTGACGCGCTCATGAGTCATGCGTGTCTTGTGATGATTCTCTGCGATAACAAAGGGAGTTGTCCCCACATGAAAAGCAGAGTTGATTCCAGCTTACGGAATGACTTTCTGCTGAGGAACCTTCGGCATCTGCTCTCAGCATAAACTCCAGATTTCCCCCACAAACAGAGCGCCTGAACGGGTTCTGCACAAGATTCTGGATCTTGTGCAGAACTTGACTAAAGCTGCTCCCTCCCAGTGCAGAATGGTGCTCTCTAATGTTAGCACGCATATATTTTCACATCTCCATAGTAATAGGAAATCTGCAGTAATTGTTACTGCTACTTTGTCAACAAAAACCTTAGAACAGGAAATTGTTTAACCTTGTTCCGTTTACAGCCATTTCCAAACATATCGCATTCCTTCACTTTGTTAGATTCAGTCCGGCTCCAACAATAGAGTCGAGTGGAAGCTTTCAGGATTTCATCTGCATCTTTGTGAAGTTATTTCCAAAATATCTGATAATTGTGGCATGTAATTGTATTCAAAATCCCTTCTAAGTTGTTTTTTAATGACTTATTGCGTGACCAAATTTATTCAAGTCGTATTTTAATTCTCATTTTTCTTATATATATATTTTTTCTTTCTCAGAAGAGTTTTTGCGGCTCTAGTGGCTCGTATTTTTTCCACAGTAGGCAGACAGGAAGGAGGGTGAGGAGAGGGGGGAAGACATGCAGCAAAGGTCGTCGGGACTGGGAGTCGAACCCGCGACGTCCGCGTCGAGGACTAAGGTCTCCAAACGTGGGGCGTGCTAACCCCCTGCGCCACCACAGCACGACCCCTCATTTTTCTTATTTAACAACACCATTAGACAAAGTTTTGTAATGGGAATACAGCTACTGAGAGCATCGATCAGGGAAGCAGCCAAAACCCAAAAACAGTTTGATCTTTTTGCAATTTTGCAAAGCAATATATTGCTTTGTGTGGTGAAAATCTTTCACCCTCAAAACAGTCTCTCACAATGTTGTTGTGCTATCGTGATGGTGATGCTTTTCTATGTCAGAACTGATAGGTAGGTGGATGGAGCTAAATCCAGGAAAATCCTGGAAGAAAATTTGTGGAGGCTGCAGACAACTAGAGGTTCCTCCCAGCAGGACAACTAATTTTAGCATGCCACACTTTTCAGACTTGTAAGAAAATATCCTTTATTTCCACAACACAGTTCT